>NC_091223.1:25185937-25210086 GCF_040958095.1 Procambarus clarkii | reverse complement strand
AGTGCTCACCACACAGTGCTCACCACACAGTGGTCACCATCCAGTGTTCACCACACAGTGCTCACCACACAGTGCTCACCACACAGTGCTCACCACACAGTGGTCACCATCCAGTGTTCACCACACAGTGCTCACCACACAGTGCTCACCACACAGTGCTCACCACACAGTGCTCACCACACAGTGGTCACCATCCAGTGTTCACCACACAGTGCTCACCACACAGTGCTCACCACACAGTGCTCACCACACAGTGCTCACCATCCAGTGTTCACCACACAGTGCTCACCACACAGTGCTCACCACACAGTGTTCACCACACAGTGCTCACCACACAGTGCTCACCACACAGTGCTCACCACACAGTGTTCACCACACAGTGTTCACCACACAGTGCTCACCACACAGTGCTCACCACACAGTGCTCACCACACAGTGCTCACCACACAGTGCTCACCACACAGTGCTCACCACACAGTGCTCACCACACAGTGGTCACCATCCAGTGTTCACCACACAGTGCTCACCACACAGTGGTCACCACACAGTGGTCACCACACAGTGCTCACCACACAGTGGTCACCACACAGTGCTCACTACCCAGTGCTCACCACACAGTGGTCACCATCCAGTGCTCACCAAACAGTGCTCACCACACAGTGCTCACCACACAGTGGTCACCCCACAGTGCTCACCACACAGTGGTCACCACACAGTGCTCACTACCCAGTGCTCACCACACAGTGGTCACCATCCAGTGCTCACCAAACAGTGCTCACCACCCAGTGCTCACCACACAGTGTTCACCACACAGTGTTCACCACACAGTGGTCACCACACAGTGCTCACCACACAGTGGTCACCACACAGTGCTCACCACACAGTGCTCACCACACAGTGTTCACCACACATTGTTCACCACACAGTGCTCACCACACAGTGCTCACCACACATTGTTCGCCACCCAGTACTTACCTAATTGTGCTTGCGGGGGTTGAGCTTTGGCTCTTTGGTCCCGCCTCTCAACTGTCAATCAACTGGTGTACAGATTCCTGAGCCTACTGGGCTCTATCATATCTACATTTGAAACTGTGTATGGAGTCAGCCTCCACCACATCACTTCCTAATGCATTCCATTTATTAACTACTCTGACACTGAAAAAATTCTTTCTAACGTCTCTGTGGCTCATGTGGGTACTAAGTTTCCACCTGTGTCCCCTTGTTCGTGTCCCACCCGTGCTGAAGAGTTTGTCTTTGTTCACCCTGTCAATTCCCCTGAGAATTTTGTAGGTGGTTATCATGTCTTCCCTTACTCTTCTGTTTTCCAAGGATGTGAGGTTCAGCTCCTTTAGCCTTTCCTCGTAGCTCAATCCTCTCAGTTCCGGGACGAGCCTGGTGGCGTACCGCTGAATCTTCTCTAACTTTGTCTTGTGTTTAACTAGGTATAGACTCCAGGCTGGAGCTGCATACTCCAGGATTGGTCTTACATAAGTGGTATACAGGGTTCTGAAAGATTCCTTACACAAGTTTCTGAAGGCAGTTCTTATGTTGGCCAGTCTAGCATATGCCGCTGATGATATTCTTTTGATGTGGGCCTCTGGGGACAGGTTCGGTGTGATATCAACCCCCAGATCCTTCTCTCTATTTGATTCTTGCAGGATTTCCCCTCCCAGATGATACCTTGTGTTCAGCCTCCTGCTCCCTTCGCCTAATTTCATCACCTTACACTTTCCAGAGTTGAACGTCAGCAGCCATTTTCTAGACCATTCCTCCAGTTTATCCAGGTCATCCTGTAGTCTCTGTCTATCTTCATCCGTCTTGATTCTTCTCAAAATTTTTGCATCATCAGCAAACATCGAGAGGAATGAGTCTATACCCTCTGGAAGATCGTTCACATATATTAGAAACAGGATGGGTCCAAGTACTGAGCCCTGTGGGACTCCGCTGGTGACATCTCGCCACTCTGATGTCTCCCCCCTCACTGTTACTCGCTGTTTCCTGTTGCTTAAGTACTCCCTTATTCACTGGAGCACCTTCCCTTTTACTCCTGCCTGTTGCTCCAACTTTTTTAACAGCCTTTTATGGGGTACTGTGTCAAAGGCTTTTTGGCAATCCAGGAAAATGCAGTCGGCCCACCCTTCTCTTTCCTGCCTAATTTTCGTTGCCTGGTCATAAAATTCTATTAAACCTGTGAGCCCTTGTCCCCTTGTTTGTGTCCCACCCGTGCTGAAGAGGTTGTCTTTGTCCACCCTGTCAATTCCCCTGAGAATTTTTTAGGTGGTTATCATGTCTCCCCTTACTCTTCTGTTGTTCAGGGATGTAAGTTTCAGCTCCTTTAGCCTTTCCTCGTAGCTCAATCCTCTCAGTTCCGGGAGGAGCCTGGTGGTATACCGCTGAATCTTCTCTAACTTTGTCTTGTGTTTAACTAGGTATGGACTCCAGGCTGGAGCTGCATACTCCAGGATTGGTCTTACATAAGTGGTATACAGGGTTCTGAAAGATTATTTACACAAGTTTCTGAAGGCAGTTCTTATGTTGGCCAGTCTAGCATATGCCGCTGATGATATTCTTTTGATGTGGGCCTCTGGGGACAGGTTCAGTGTGATGTCAACCCCCAGATCCTTCTCTCTATTTGACTCTTGCAGGATTTCCCCTCCCAGATGATACCTTGTGTTCAGCCTCCTGCTCCCTTCGCCTAATTTCATCACCTTACACTTTCCTGAGTGGAACTTTAGCAGCCATTTTGTAGACCATTCCTCCAGTTTATCCAGGTCATCCTGTAGTCTCTGTCTATCTTCATCCGTCTTGATTCTTCTCATAATTTTTGCATCATCAGCAAACATTGAGAGGAATGCGTCTATACCCTCTGGAAGATCGTTCCCCTGAGAATTATATTAGAAACAGGATGGGTCCAAGTACTGAGCCCTGTGGGACTCCGCTGGTGACATCTCGCCACTCTGATGTCTCCCCCCTCACCGTTACTCGCTGTTTCCTGTTGCTTAAGTACTCCCTTATCCACTGCAGCACCTTCCCTTTTACTCCTGCCTTTTGCTCCAACTTTATGAACAGCCTTTTATGGGGTACTGTGTCAAAGGCTTTTTGGCAATCCAGGAAAATGCAGTCGGCCCACCCTTCTCTTTCCTGCCTAATTTTCGTTGCCTGGTCATAAAATTCTATTAAACCTGTGAGGCACGATTTATCATCTCTGAACCCATGTTGGTGGTGCGTTACAAAGTTATTTCCCTCCAGATGCTCTACGAGCCTTTTCCACACGATCTTCTCCATCACCTTGCATGGTATACAAGTTATGGAAACTGGCCTGTAATTCAGTGCCTCTTGCCTGTCACCCTTTTTGTATATTGGTACCACATTATCTGTCTTCCAACTTTCTGGTAAGTCTCCTGTTTCCAGTGACCTGTTATACACCATAGAGAGTGGCACACTTAGTGCTTCTGCACCTTCCTTTTGTATCCATGGTGAGATTCTGTCAGGCCCAACAGCCTTTGTCAAATCCAGCTCCAGAAGACACCTTTTGACCTCATCACTGGTGAGGTCAAATTCCTCCAAGGTTGCTTGGTTTGCCGCCTCCTCATTTAGTGCAGGGGCTTCTCCTTGTTCTATTGTGAAGACCTCCTGGAATCTCTTGTTGTGTTCTTCACACACCTCCTTGTCATTCTCTGTGTATCTGTTCTCCCCTTTCCGCAGCCTCATCACTTGTTCCTTCACTGCTGTTTTCCTCCTGATGTGGCTGTGGAGCATCTTTGGTTGGGTCTTGGCTTTACTCGTGATGTCATTTTCAAACTGTCTCTCTGCTTCCCTCCTCACTCTGAGGTACTCATTTCTGGCCCTCTGGTATCTCTCCCTGCTCTCTGGTGTTCTGTTATTTCTGTAGTTTCTCCATGTTCTTTTACTCAGTTGCTTCGCTACCTTACATTCCTGGTTGAACCATGGGTTTTTCTGTTGTTTTTCGTTTTTCTCCTTTTGGACGGGGAAAAACCTGTCTGCAGCTTCCTGGCACTTCTGGGTGACAAAATCCATCATGACCTGCACATTCTTGTCTCTAAGTTCTGTTTCCCATGATATTCCCCTGAGGAAGTTCCTCATCTCTTCATATTTTCCTCTTCGGTAATTCAGTCTTTTCCCCTCCACTCCCATCCTTGGATAGGTTATCCCTACCTCCACCAAGTACTCAAAGGTCAGTACACTGTGGTCACTCATTCCTATCGGGGCTTCAACTTTGACCTCCCTTATTTCTGACTCATTCAGGGTGAATATCAAGTCCAGTGTTCACCACTCAGTGTTCATCACCCAGTGTTCACCACCCAGTGTTCACCACCCAGTGTTCACCACCCAGTGTTCACCACCCAGTGTTCACCACTCAGTGTTCACCACTCAGTGTTCACCACTCAGTGTTCACCACTCAGTGTTCACCACCCAGTGTTCACCACCCAGTGTTCACCACTCAGTGTTCACCACCCAGTGTTCACCACCCAGTGTTCACCACTCAGTGTTCACCACCCAGTGTTCACCACCCAGTGTTCACCACTCAGTGTTCACCACCCAGTGTTCACCACCCAGTGTTCACCACCCAGTGTTCACCACTCAGTGTTCACCACCCAGTGTTCACCCAGTGTTCACCACCCAGTGTTCACCACCCAGTGGTCACCACCCAGTGGTCACCACCCAGTGCTCAGCACCCAGTGCTCAGCACCTAGTGCTCACCACCCAGTGCTCAGCACCCAGTGCTCAGCACCCAGTGCTCAGCACCCAGTGCTCAGCACCCAGTGCTCAGCACCCAGTGCTCAGCACCTAGTGCTCACCACCCAGTGCTCAGCACCCAGTGCTCAGCACCCAGTGCTCAGCACCTAGTGCTCAGCACCCAGTGCTCAGCACCCAGTGCTCAGCACCCAGTGCTCAGCACCTAGTGCTCAGCACCCAGTGCTCAGCACCCAGTGCTCAGCACCCAGTGCTCAACACCCCGTGACCTCATCTCCAGTCACTATAAGAGCAGCTGTCAGAGCCTTTCTTACTTGTCAAAATCTATCAACAAACTGCTCATTACAGATCTGAATTTTTGCTGAAAAAACATTTCTATGATCAGAGTCTCTCACTGCGGCTGTTGTGAGGAAGGCGCCCTCCCCCAGCTGGGTTACCTGGACCCGTTGAGCTCACACAGAGCGGCCAGCCTCGAGTGCAGACACCATGAGTGCATATTGTCCTGGGATCTATAACAATGGAGGTGGCTCAAGCGTGTCTGGTGTCAGTGTGAAGGTCATGCTGGAACGAGAGTGATTGTTCCATAACAGCCTTCATGCACCCGTTGAGGGACTCGCTCAGGATATAATGTTACAAGAGAAGCTTCAGGGAAGGCAGTCGTCGTGAAGAGCTTTAAGCTGAGGCATGACGCCCCGGGGGAAGAGGTCACCATGTTAGGTCGCCCATTTGCGGTCAACGGAGATGGGTGACGGTTGAGGGACGTCACGACCTGCGTCACCGGAAAAAATGCCTACACCTCATAGGCTTATGGTGAGACAAAGACGTCGTCCAGGTTGCAGCCAAGAGCGTGATTGACCCGCATTGTGTATTAGAGCGCTGCATGAGGCAAAAGGTTGTTTGATCGTTGTCTATCAGGCTAAATAAATCATTCCTCGTTCCAGCAGACTCTACCGTCATGTTATACAAGAAGCTACTTATTACTCTGTATGTTTCGCGTGAAGCCAGGAATCACGGAGGGAAATTATAGGTATAATTGAGTTATCATTTAAGAACCAGCACGAGGTGGAGGATTAAGAGATGGACTGTGGTCCAAAATGCTGCCATATAGGAGAGAATCATCTCTATCATTGATTCCTAGACGAGTTCCAGCCAGCAGCGCATCACTCACAACCGTCACCGCATTGATGTCCGCGTGTTCATCGCGACATTAGTTGTCAAGGGAACAAGACCTCAGCCCACGTGCCGTTCATCTTGGTGTTGCTGCAGCATCACCTAGCGCGCGTCACCAACGAGGCAAGCTGCCTGTAAGCGAGCGGGGTTGATCACCAAGCATGTGGTACCCCGCCTACAAATCATAGTTACCATCCATCTACCACGAGTCATCAAGGGAGTGTTGACATCCACTACCTGCCGTTCAGGGGAGACTACTACATGCAGCTGTACCCAGCCAACCCGTTCTCGCACTTGCTTATAGTCAATATTGGCTTATTTAATAAGTGCATATGTGACATACTAATTGATTGTGAATATTTTAGTTTACCTTGAAAAGCTTCATAGAAAACACCGACCTCACCTAGCTTTCTTAGTATGTTAAGCATCTTATTGCTTCTTAATTACAATTATTATTTAACCTATACCGTTGATAGGTTAAGTAATAATTGTAAATAAGAAGCAATAAGATGCTTATCTTAACATACTAAGAAGGTTAGGTGAGGTCGGTGTTTTCTATGAAGCTTTTCAAGGTAAACTAAAATATTCACAATCAATTAGTATACATATGCACTTATTAAATAAGCCAAAATTGACTGAAGCAAGTGCGAGAACGGGTTGACCCAGCAGACCTCAATGATACAGTAGTAGTAGGCATCCTTCAGTCTCGGGAGACTATGGAGTTGCACTCTAGTTGCTCTCCAGGGCGCAAAGCCTGGGTAGATCGATATGGAGGAGCTGTTACCCATGCAGCAGGTCCCCCCTCTCCACGTTGCTGAAATTATCCAATGATAAGGCAAATGTCAATACACATGGTTCCAGCAACGTCGCAGGAGCTGCCAGAACGAGGTCGAAGTCAACAACGAACTGCCTTAAAGGTTCCAACACCGGATTTTTCCTCGAGGTTGACTCCTGAAGCCTTTCCCAAAAGAGGGGTATGGCCGCAAGGCAGCGGAGGTTTAAAATCAGGGTTTTCCTTCCCCTAGATGGGCTGCCTTCCCAGGCTATCGAGTCCCATCTACCCGGAACAGCTGGTTTTAAGGCGCCAGAGGCACGCTCTCGCCCCTTCTTCTGTCGGTAAAAGCAGTTCCGCCGGACTTAAAGACTAAGCCACCCGTGCAGGCCAGGAGTTGGACTTGGTTGTCAGAAGCTATTTGAGACGCACGCCGTATGGGAGCTTTTTATAGGTCGTAGGAGCTCGTCCCCCATAAACACCCCCCCCCCCCGGCTATAACAACCCCTTATATATAATTAAGTACTGAGTAGCTAATATGTGTGAACAAGGGGTCAGCCACCGTAAGTAAAGAATTGTATGTTATATAGAGATTATTTTTCCATTGGCAGTTCTGAATGAGCTCCAATGTTGTTGTTTTTTCCCGCCTACCGAGCACCAGGGCTGGTGAAGACACGGACGTACTTGAGATTAAAGACCATTAACATGTAACTAAACCTTACTGGAAGTTCATGGTTACACTGGCCATTGTCTGGGTGATTACATACTCCCACAGTTAGCTCACAACTGATTATTGTGTAAATAATCATGCATGACTATTGTCGCTAGACGAGGTATTGAGATTTATTGAGTACGCATTTTGATTACCTGAGCATCAGTAAGCTCCATTGTCCCAGTTGAGCTCCGGCAGTGATTAACGAAACCGAGTTAATGATTGTTTGTCAGGAGTGTGTAATTGAGTTTGTTCCTGAGAGAAGCTATTATTGGTTAATTAACTGTGCCAGGTCTCTCTAGTGGAGCAATTTGGCTTCTAACCAACAGCAATAGTCAGTAAATACAAGCACCGCCATCTTTTAGCAAGTTTATTCATTAAACTACATTAATTGTTATTTTGTATTTTCGTGAAGACACTCCTAGGATAACTGCTACTCGCAATGTAAATAAAGACACTAAAATCGCTCTTAAGCTTAAACATAACACTAGCTATTTTTCACGGTGTTATAAATTGGTTGGGGACACCGAGTGAGTTTGTTATTGCTTCAGCAGCACTGTTACATTCCAGCCATCAAGACGTTATTACTCTCGGGTTCACCGCCAGACTCGAGGACTACTTACTGTCAAGTACAACTCCAATTGCGTACTTGGAACCCTGGAACAATCTAACTCTAGCCCTACCCTGACCTAGGACTAAGTTAGCAGTTATAGGACTAATATATCTCAGCAGTATTGTATAGGCTTCACCTTCTTGGGTCTCATATACAATCAGAAGAACAAAACCTGATCTTTATTGGCATTGAAGAGTTCATGTCTTGTGCATTACACGACTTCACACGACATGCTAATGGTCCAGGACGACATGCTAATGGTCCAGGACGACATGCTAATGGTCCAGGACGACATGCTAATGGTCAAGGACGACATGATAATGGTCCAGGACGACATGCTAATGGTCCAGGACGACATGCTAATGGTCAAGGACGACATGATAATGGTCCAGGACGACATGCTAATGGTCCAGGACGACATCATAAGGGTCCAGGACGACATGATAATGGTCCAGGACGACATGCTAATGGTCCAGGACGACATGCTAATGGTCCAGGACGACATGCTAATGGTCCAGGACGACATGATAATGGTCCAGGACGACATGATAATGGTCCAGGACGACATGCTAATGGTCCAGGACGACATGATAAGGGTCCAGGACATGATAATGGTCCAGGACGACATGATAATGGTCCAGGACGACATGATAATGGTCCAGGACGACATGCTAATGGTCCAGGACGACATGCTAATGGTCCAGGACGACATAATAATGGTCCAGGACGACATGCTAATGGTCCAGGACGACATGCTAATGGTCCAGGACGACATGCTAATGGTCCAAGACGACATGCTAATGGTCCAGGACGACATGATAATGATCCAGGACGACATGCTAATGGTCCACGACGACATGATAAGGGTCCAGGACATGATAATGGTCCAGGACGACATGATAATGGTCCAGGACGAAATGATAATGGTCCAGGACGACATGATAATGGTCCAGGACGACATGCTAATGGTCCAGGACGACATGCTAATGGTCCAGGACGACATGATAATGGTCCAGGACGACATGATAATGGTCCAGGACGACATGCTAATGGTCCAGGACGACATGATAATGGTCCAGGACGACATGATAATGGTCCAGGACGACATGGTAATGGTCCAGGACGACATGATAAGGGTCCAGGACATGATAATGGTCCAGGACGACATGATAATGGTCCAGGACGAAATGATAATGGTCCAGGACGACATGATAATGGTCCAGGACGACATGATAAGAGTCCAGGACATGATAATGGTCCAGGACGACATGATAATGGTCCAGGACGACATGCTAATGGTCCAGGACGACATGATAATGGTCCAGGACGACATGATAATGGTCCAGGACGACATGATAATGGTCCAGGACGACATGATAATGGTCCAGGACGACATGATAAGGGTCCAGGACGACATGCTAATGGTCCAGGACGACATGATAATGGTCCAGGACGACATGATAATGGTCCAGGACGACATGGTAATGGTCCAGGACGACATGATAAGGGTCCAGGACATGATAATGGTCCAGGACGACATGATAATGGTCCCGGACGAAATGATAATGGTCCAGGACGACATGATAATGGTCCAGGACGACATGATAAGGGTCCAGGACATGATAATGGTCCAGGACGACATGCTAATGGTCCAGGACGACATGCTAATGGTCCAGGACGACATGATAATGGTCCAGGACGACATGATAATGGTCCAGGACGACATGATAATGGTCCAGGACGACATGATAATGGTCCAGGACGACATGATAAGGGTCCAGGACATGATAATGGTCCAGGACGACATGATAATGGTCCAGGACGAAATGATAATGGTCCAGGACGACATGATAATGGTCCAGAACGACATGATAATGGTCCAGGACGACATGATAATGATCCAGGACGTCATGATAATGGTCCAAGACGACAGGATAATGTTCCAGGACATGATAATGGTCCAGGACGACATGCTAATGGCCCAGGACGACATGATAATGGTCTAGGACGACATGATAATGGTCCAGTACGACATGATAGTGGTCCAGGACGACATGATAATGGTCCCAGGACGACATGATAATGGACCAGAACGACATGATAATGGTCCAGGATATGATAATGGTCCAGGACGACATGATAATGATACAGGATGAAATGATAATGGTCCAGGACGATATGATAAGGGTCCAGGACGACATGATAAAGGTCCAAGAGGATACGATAATGGTCCAGGACATGATAATGGTCCAGGACGCATTGATAATGGTCCAGGACGATTTGATTATGGTCCAGGACGACATGATAATGGTCCAGGACGACATGATAATGGTCCAAGAGGATATGAAAATGGTCCAGGACATGATAATGGTCCAGGACGACTTGTTAATGATCCAGGACGACATGATAATGGTCCAGGACGACATGATACTGGTCCAGGACGTCATGATAATGGTCCAGGACGACATGATAATGGTCCAGGACAACATAATAATGACCAAGGACGACATGATAATGGTCCAGAACGACTTGATAATGAAACAGGACGACATGATAATGGTCCAAGACGACTTGATAATGGTCCAGGACGACATGATAATGGTCGAGGACGACATGATGATGGTCCAATAAGACATGATAATGGTCCAGGACGATATGATAATGGTCCCAGAACGACATGATACTGGTCCAGGACGACATGATAATGGTCCCAGGACGACATGATACTGGTCCAGGACGACATGAAAATGGTCCCAGGGCGACATGATACTGGTCCAGGACGACATGATAATGGTCCAGGACATGATAATGGTCCAGGACATGATAATGGCCCAGGACGACATGATAATGGTCCAGGGCGACATGATAATGGTCAAGGACGACATGATACTGGTTCAGGACGACATGATAATGGTCCAGGACGGTCTGATAATGGTCCAGGACGACTTGATAATAGTCCAGGACGACACGATAATGGTCCAGGACGACATGATAATGGTCCAGGACGACATGATAATGGTACAGAACGACATGATAATGGTCCATGAGAACATGATAATGGTCCAGGACGACATGATAATGGTCCAGGACGACATGATAATGGTCCAGGACGACATGATAATGGTCAAGGACGACATGATAATGGTCCAGGACGGCATGATAATGGTCCAGGACATGATAATGGTCCAGGACATGTTAATGGTCATTGACAACAAGATAATGGTCCAGGACAACATGATAACGGTCCATGATGACTTGATAATGGTCCAGGACATGATAATGGTCCAGGACGACATGATAATGGTCCAAGACGTCATGATAATGGTCCAGGACAACATGATAATGACCAAGGACGACATAATAATGGTCCAGGACGACATAATAATGGTCCAAGACGACATGATAATGGTTCATGACGGCATGATAATGGTCCAGGACGACAGGATAATGGTCCAGGACGACATGATAATGGTCCAGGACAACATGATAATGGTACATGACGACATGATAATGGTCCAGGACATGATAATGGTCCAGGACGACATGATCATGGTACAGGACGACATGATAATAGTCCAGGACGACATGATAATGGTGCACGACGACATGATAATGGTACAGGACGACATGATAATGGTCGGGGATGACATGATAATGATCCAGGACGACATGATAATAGTCCAGCTCTACATGATAATGGTCCAGGACGACATAATAATGGTCCAGGACGACATGATAATGGTCCAGGACGACATGATAATGGTCCAGGACATGATAATGGTCTAGGACGACACGATAATGGTCCAGGACGTCATGATAATGGTCCAGGACATGATAATGGTTCAGGACATGATAATGGTCCAGGACGACATTAGAATTGTCCAGGACGACATGATAATTGTCCAGGACGACTTGATAATTGTCCAGGACGTCATGCTAATGGTCCAGGACATGATAATGGTCCAGGACGACATGATAATGGTCCAGGACATGATAATGGTCCAGGACGACATGATAATGGTCCAGGACGTCATAATAATGGTCCAGGACATGACAATGGTCCAGGACGACATGATAATGGTCCAGGACGACATGATAATGGTCCAGGACGTCATGATAATGGTCCAGGACATGATAATGGTCCAGGACATGATAATGGTCCAGGACATGATAATGGTCCAGGACATGATAATGGTCCAGGACGACATGAGAATTGTCCAGGACGACTTGATAATTGTCCAAGACGACATGATAATGGTCCAGGACGACATGATAATGGTCCAACAGGACATGATAATGTTCCAGGACACGATAATGGTCCAGGACGACATGATAATGGTCCAGGACGACATGATACTGGTTCAGGACGACATGATAATGGTCCAACAGGATATGATAATGGTCCAGGACACGTTATTGGTCCAGGACGACATGATAATGGTCCAGGACGACATGATACTGGTTCAGGACGACATGATAAATGTCCAGTACATGATAATGGTCCAGGACGTCTTGATAATGGTCCAGGACGACTTGATAATAGTCCAGGACGACATGATAATGGGCCAGTACGACATGATAATGGTCCAGGACGACATGATAATGGTTCAGAACGACATGATAATGGTCCATGAGAACAAGATAATGGTCCAGGACGACATGATAATGGTCCAAGACGACATGATAATGATTCAGGACGACATGATAATGGTCCAGGACGGCATGATAATGGTCCAGGACATGATAATGGTCCAGAACAACATGATAACGGTCCAGGACGACATGATCATTGTACAGGACGACATGATAATGGTCCAGGACACGATAATGGTCCAGGACAACATGATAATGGTCCAGGACGACATGATAATGGTTCAGAACGACATGATAATGGTCCATGAGAACAAGATAATGGTCCAGGACGACGTGATAATGGTCCAAGACGACATGATAATGGTTCAGGACGACATGAGAATTGTCTAGGACGACAAGATAATGGTCCAGGGCGACATGATAATGGTCCAGGACGACATGATAATGGTCCATAACGATATGATAATACACCAGGACATGATAATGGTCCAGGACGACATAATAATGGTCCAAGATGACATGATAATGGTCCAGGACGACATGATTATGGCCCAGGACGACATGATAATGGTCCGGGACGACCTAATAAGGGTCCAGGACGACATGCTAATGATCCAGGACGACTAGATAATGGTCCAGGACGACATGATAATGGTCCAGGACATGATAATGGTCCAGGACGATATGATAATGTTCCAGGACGACATGATAATGTTCCAGGACGATATGATAATGGTCCAGGAAGACATGATAATGGTCCAGGACGACATGATAATGGTCCAGGACGACATGATAATGGTCCAGGTCGACATGATAATGGTCCAGGACGACATGATAATGGTTCGGGACGACATGATAATGATCCAGGACGACATGATAATGGTCCAGGTCGATATGATAATGGTCCAGGACGACATGATAATGGTCCAGGACGTCATGATAATGGTCCAGGACGTCATGATAATGGTCCAGGACATTATAATGATTCAGGACGACATGAGAATTGTCCAGGACGACATGATAATGGTCCAGGGCGACATGATAATGGTCCAGGACGACATGATAATGGTCCATGACGATATGATAATGGTCCAGGACGCATTGATAATGGTCCAGGACGACATGATAAAGGTCCAAGAGGATACGATAATGGTCCAGGACATGATAATGGTCCAGGACGCATTGATAATGGTCCAGGACGACATGATAATGGTCCAGGGCGACATGATAATGGTCCAAGAGGATATGAAAATGGTCCAGGACATGATAATGGTCCAGGACGACTTGTTAATGATCCAGGACGACATGATAATGGTCCAGGACGACATGATACTGGTCCAGGACGTCATGATAATGGTCCAGGACGACATGATAATGGTCCAGGACGACATGATAATGGTCCAGGACAACATAATCATGACCAAGGACGACATGATAATGGTCCAGAACGACTTGATAATGAAACAGGACGACATGATAATGGTCCAAGACGACTTGATAATGGTCCAGGACGACATGATAATGGTCCAGGACGACATGATGATGGTCCAATAAGACATGATAATGGTCCAGGACGATATGATAATGGTCCCAGGACGACATGATACTGGTCCAGGACGACATGATAATGGTCCCAGGACGACATGATACTGGTCCAGGACGACATGATAATGGTCCCAGGGCGACATTATACTGGTCCAGGACGACATGATAATGGTCCAGGACATGATAATGGTCCAGGACATGATAATGGTCCAGGACATGATAATGGTCCAGGACGACATGATAATGGTCCAGGGCGACATGATAATGGTCCAGGACGACATGATACTGGTTCAGGACGACATGATAATGGTCCAGGACGGTCTGATAATGGTCCAGGACGACTTGATACAAGTCCAGGACGACACGATAATGGTCCAGGACGACATGATAATGGTCCAGGACGACATGATAATGGTACAGAACGACATGATAATCGTCCATGAGAACATGATAATGGTCCAGGACGACATGATAATGGTCCAGGACGACATGATAATGGTCTAGGACGACATGATAATGGTCAAGGACGACATGATAATGGTCCAGGACGGCATGATAATGGTCCAGGACATGATAATGGTCCAGGACATGTTAATGGTCCTGGACAACATGATAATGGTCCAGGACAACATGATAACGGTCCATGACGACTTGATAATGGTCCAGGACATGATAATGGTCCAGGACGACATGATAATGGTCCAAGACGTCATGATAATGGTCCAGGACAACATGATAATGACCAAGGACGACATAATAATGGTCCAGGACGACATAATAATGGTCCAAGACGACATGATAATGGTTCATGACGGCATGATAATGGTCCAGGACGACATGATAATGGTCCAGGACGACATGATAATGGTCCAGGACAACATGATAATGGTACATGACGACATGATAATGGTCCAGGACATGATAATGGTCCAGGACGACATGATCATGGTACAGGACGACATGATAATAGTCCAGGACGACATGATAATTGTGCACGACGACATGATAATGGTACAGGACGACATGATAATGGTCGGGGATGACATGATAATGATCCAGGACGACATGATAATAGTCCAGCTCTACATGATAATGGTCCAGGACGACATAATAATGGTCCAGGACGACATGATAATGGCCCAGGACGACATGATAATGGTCCAGGAGATGATAATGGTCCAGGACGACACGATAATGGTCCAGGACGTCATGATAATGGTCCAGGACATGATAATGGTCCAGGACATGATAATGGTCCAGGACATGATAATGGTCCAGGACGACATTAGAATTGTCCAGGACGACATGATAATTGTCCAGGACGACATGATAATTGTCCAGGACGACTTGATAATTGTCCAGGACGTCATGCTAATGGTCCAGGACATGATAATGGTCCAGGACGACATGATAATGGTCCAGGACATGATAATGGTCCAGGACGACATGATAATGGTCTAGGACGTCATAATAATGGTCCAGGAGATGAGTATGGTCCAGGACGACATGTTAATGGTCCAGGACGACATGATAATGGTCCAGGACGTCATGATAATGGTCCAGGACATGATAATGATCCAGGACATGATAATGGTCCAGGACATGATAATGGTCCAGGACATGATAATGGTCCAGGACGACATGAGAATTGTCCAGGACGACTTGATAATTGTCCAGGACGACATGATAATGGTCCAGGACGACATGATAATGGTCCAACAGGACATGATAATGTTCCAGGACACGATAATGGTCCAGGACGACATGATAATGGTCCAGGACGACATGATACTGGTTCAAGACGACATGATAATGGTCCAACAGGACATGATAATGGTCCAGGACACGTTATTATTCCAGGACGACATGATAATGGTCCAGGACGACATGATACTGGTTCAGGACGACATGATAAATGTCCAGTACATGATAATGGTCCAGGACGGCTTGATAATGGTCCAGGACGACTTGATAATAGTCCAGGACGACATGATAATGGTCCAGTACGACATGATAATGGTCCAGGACGACATGATAATGGTTCAGAACGACATGATAATGGTCCATGAGAACAAGATAATGGTCCAGGACGACATGATAATGGTCCAGGACGACATGATAATGGTTCAGGACGACGTGATAATGGTCCAGGACGGCATGATAATGGTCCAGGACATGATAATGGTCCAGGACAACATGATAACGGTCCAGGACGACATGATCATTGTACAGGACGACATGATAATGGTCCAGGACACGATAATGGTCCAGGACAACATGATAATGGTCAAGGACGACATGATAATGGTTCAGAACGACATGATAATGGTCCATGAGAACAAGATAATGGTCCAGGACGACATAATAATGGTCCAAGACGACATGATAATGGTTCAGGACGACATGAGAATTGTCTAGGACGACAAGATAATGGTCCAGGGCGACATGATAATGGTCCAGGACGACATGATAATGGTCCATGACGACATGATAATAGACCAGGACATGATAATGGTCCAGGACGACATAATAATGGTCCAAGATGACATGATAATGGTCCAGGACGACATGATTATGGCCCAGGACGACATGATAATGGTCCGGGACGACCTAATAATGGTCCAGGACGACATGCTAATGATCCAGGACGACTTGATAATGGTCCAGGACGACATGATAATGGTCCAGGACATGATAATGGTCCAGGACGATATGATAATGTTCCAGGACGACATGATAATGTTCCAGGACGATATGATAATGGTCCAGGACGACGTGATAATGGTCCAGGACGACATGATAATGGTCCAGGACGACATGATAATGGTCCAGGTCGACATGATAATGGTCCAGGACGACATGATAATGGTTCGGGACGACATGATAATGATCCAGGACGACATGATAATGGTCCAGGTCGATATGATAATGGTCCAGGACGACATGATAATGGTCCAGGACGTCCTGATAATGGTCCAGGACGTCATGATAATGGTCCAGGACATTATAATGATTCAGGACGACATGAGAATTGTCCAGGACGACATGATAATGGTCCAGGGCGACATGATAATGGTCCAGGACGACATGATAATGGTCCATGACGATATGATAATGGACCAGGACATGATAATGGTCCAGGACGACATAATAATGGTCCAAGATTACATGATAATGGTCCAGGACGACATGATTATGGCCCAGGATGACATGATAATGGTCCGGGACGACCTAATAAGGGTCTAGGACGACATGCTAATGTTCCAGGACGACTTGATAATGGTCCAGGACGACATGATAATGGTCCAGGACGACATGATAATGGTCCAGGACGATATGACAATGTTCGAAGACGACATGATAATGTTCCAGGACGACATGATAATGGTCCAGGACGACATGATAATGGTCCAGGACGACATGATAATGGTCCAGGTCGACATGATAATGGTCCAAGTCGACATGATAATGGTCCAGGACGACATGATAATGGTCCAGAACGACATGATAATGGTCCAGGACGACATGATAATGGTCCAGGACGACATAATAATGGTCCAGGACGACATGATAATGGTCTAGGACGACATGATAATGGTCCTGGACGACATGATAATGGTCCAGGAAGACATGATAATGGTCCAGGTCGACATAATAATGGTCCAGGACGACATTATAATGGTCCTGGACGACATGATAATGGTCCAGGTCGACATGATAATGGTCCAGGTCGACATGATAATGGTCCAGGACGACATGATAATGGTCCAGGACGACATGATTATGGTCCAGGACATGATAATGGTCCAGGACGACATGATAATGGTCCAGGTCAACATGATAATGGTCCAGGACGACATGATAATGGTCCAGGACATGATAATGGTCCAGGACATGATAATGGTCCAGGTCGACATGATAATAGTCCAGGACGACATGATAATGGTCCAGGACGACATGATAATGGTCCAGGTCGACATGATAATGGTCCAGGACGACGTGATAATGGTCCAAGACGACATGATAATGGTCCAGGACGACATGATAATGGTCCAGGACGACATGATAATGGTCCAGGACGACATGATAATTGTTACGGCCCTCTCGGGTCGCAACCGGGTTCTTTCTCTGATGTTAGTAGAGTAAGGGTATCCGGCCCCAAGCTAGTAGTGGCTTTCAAGGGATATGATCCGTAACGTAAGTAAATTAAAGGGGAAGGGAAATAAAGGCAAAAACCTAATAATATAATTATTACCGTCACCATAAATAATATATAAAAGGTTACACAGGGGGGGGGGTTAGACACTATTATATACAACGTAGTCTTCCTCTGAAGACTCTGGACGTTCTCGGTGCTCAACAAGGCTAAGCTCTTAGTCCTCTTGTGGCCTTACGATGAATCCTTCGATCCTCTTTAGTGTACCCTGGCCACAGGCCAGCCAAATCACAGTTCCACTGGGGGCACTGTCGTGGAGGCCATCAACCACAAGTCCATCCGGTAGCTGGCAGGTTCCAATCAGCAACGCTGGTTAGGCCACTCTACGACCGATACTATGGTGGCAAGCCCTAGTCAGGAGCCTCGTGTGATCCCACAGACCACTCTCCTCACCACAACGCTCCAGTGGTTAAGCGTCTCCACCAGTCAGTCCCGGGTATAACAATCCCTCAGCTGCCACGTCACAGGCAGGCTAACACCTCAGTGTTCATCCGGGGAGTGACTCAGAGCTGCTGCAGCAAATACTTGGAGACAAGACGGCTGCCTTGGGTAGACTGATCCAACTTCCATTACAGCAGTCCCAGGTCGACTCTGTAATCAAACACGTCATCAGTACTAATGACACTCTAGGGCACGTCACTTACCGGCTCAGACCCAAACGCCCACCTATCTACTCCATAGATGGCGTTGCTGTCTGAGCGCCACCTCACCAGAGGTCAGCAGCGGCTGTGTTATGAGCTGATCAGGACGGGAAACTAGCCCTTGTGGCCAGTATATCTCGTCCTCACTAGGTGGCGTCGTCCCTTTGGAGGGAGTTTCGGGAGCTGATCCACAGATGGCGCGGTCGTCACTGCTCCGTGCTCGGATGCTGGGCTCGGGTCCATAACACCTCCCCACCAAAAGGAATTTGGTTTGGGGTTCTATAAAGAGAAACACAAGCCAAATTAGTACGTGGATACAACTCCACACGGACTCACGTACACTATAAACTGGAGTGGTGAGGCTGTCTTGTCCACAGAACTGTACTACTGGGGAACTCTGACACAAAGGGAACTTGCAGATGAAAGGTAATGACCTGCTTGATATGATTTCCACACCCTCACTGAGATGTTAAGCAGGAACATAATCTCACGTGTCTCTAGTAAGGATTGGTATAGACTCGATCTGGAGCGACTCGATACTTCCCTGTGTCGTGGCACCGATGATGGCTGGTCACAGACGGCATTTCTGGTACCGTTCCGGCAGTCCTTCAGGGAGACGGGAACCTGGAATACAGGGGTCTGATAATTTAGAGTGACAGCGACGGTGGGCAAGTTAGTACTTACTGCACACTCGCCTACTAGGCCCACACCTAGTTCTAACAGGGCTGCTTGTACACCGCAGATGGTGTCTGCTCTGCCACCGTCAGGTCGACCAACGTTCCGTATAATGCTGCATCCAGGGTCAGCAATCACACGGGGGGTGTCAACCTGTCGAAAACAGTCACTCATAATATCACATCTCGTACCTCCTGTATCTACCATCACCTTCCAGGTCCCTCCTTTGACTGCAACTCTCGCAGTGCAAATCTCCAATCCCTGGGATCTCTTTGCGATATTCATGGGAGCCATCATCTGTCGGGTCTTCCACTGGTCCTTACCGAGAACACACATAAGAACAAAAAATACCACTAGGAAACATTTGGTTAACTTAGGGACAAGTTTCCTGAGCTTGAAATGTCCATAGCCGGCTACATCCATTAGCCTGGTTTGGACTAAAGAGGACACTACAACCTTCGCACATACCTCACATACCTCCGACGTCTGGGGAATCTCTGGCCGATTCAAGGAACGCTGTACCTTGCCATACCGCAAGTATACATCCGCCTTCGCTCCAGACTCTGGGGTATCCGTGGGTGCTTGTACACGAGACCTCTCTTCTTGCTCAGTCGCTTCTGCCATCATAACCTCATGCTTCTTGTCGGGAAACGATTCAGGAGACTCTGCTAGGATGTTGTCAATCTATAGGTGAGAGGACAAATTAAACATATTACTTAATTCCGGGTCTGTCTGTACCTGGATATTACCGTTGCCTGTTGTTACTTCAGACCTTGCTGTTCCAGCTGACTCGTCCACAATCTTGGGATGATTGTTGCTCCAATCGGTCACCAAGTCGTTGGCTAGTATCACGTCAATCCCAGCTAGAGGTAGGGTATCGACTACTGCCAACGCACATGTGCCACTGAAATAAGGCGAGTCTAGATGCACCAGCACTAAGGGGGCGACATACCGCGTCCTAGGAAACCCAACCAGGATAACCTCTTGTCTCCCATCCACACTCACTCCCTCGGGTAACGAGCTACTCACGGTTTTTTTTAATTTATAGTAAATTGTCAGTTGTATCTTCTGATTTTTGTCTGTAGCGATAACGTTTCGACTAACAATATCTTTCAGGACCCTTTCCTCCGTTTTATGTGCTGTGGAAAAGAAGTTCCTGTAAAATAGTCTAATAGGGGGTATAGGTGTTGTGTTAGTTGTCTCTTCAGAGGTTGCATGGCGTTTCACTTTCCTTCTTATGATGTCTTCAACGAAATCATTGGAGAAGCCGTTGTTGACTAGGACCTGCCTTACCCTACAGAGTTCTTCATCGACTTGCTTCCATTCTGAGCTGTGGCTGAGAGCACGGTCGACATAAGCATTAACAACACTCCTCTTGTCCCTGTCTGGGCAGTCACTGTTGGCATTCAGGCACATTCCTATGTTTGTTTCCTTAGTGTAGACCGAGTTGTGGAAAACTCCGCTCCTTTCCAGTAAATAGGTACCTGGGAGATAGTCAGCTGTCACGGGCTGCTTCCTGGGGGTGGAGGCCTGGTCAAGGACCGGGCCGCGGGGACAGTAAAGCCCCGAAATCATCTCAAGATAACCTCAAGATTTCCATGACTGTTACATCTAGAAAGGGCAGCTTCCCATCCTTCTCCATCTCGTAAGTGAAACGCAACACAGAATTCTGCTCAAATGCCTCCTTCAGCTCCTGCAGATGTCTGACATCAGGTACCTGTGTAAAAATGTCGTCAACATACCTGCAGTATATGGCCGGTTTCAAGTTCATGTCGACTAAGACTTTTTGCTCGATGGTACCCATGTAGAAGTTTGCAAACAGGACACCTTGGGGAGAACCCATGGCGACCCCATCTACTTGCTTATACATGTGTCCATCCGGGCTCAAGAAGGGTGCCTCTTTAGTACAAGCTTGGAGTAGTTTCCTTAGACTGTTTATATATATATTTATATATATATATATATATATATATATATATATATATATATATATATATATATATATATATATATATATATATATATATATATATATATATATATATGTCGTACCTAGTAGCCAGAACACACTTCTCAGCCTACTATACAAGGCCCAATTTGCCTAATAAGCTAAGTTTTCATGAATTAATTGATTTTCGACTACCTAACCTACCTAACCTGACCTAACCTAACTTTTTCGGCTACCTAACCTAACCTAACCTATAAAGATAGATTAGGTTAGGTTAGGTAGGGTTGGTTAGGTTCGGTCATATATCTACGTTATTTTAACTCCAATAAGAAAAAATTGACCTCTTACATAATGAAATGGGTAGCTTTATCATTTCATAAGAAAAAAAAAAAAAAAATATATATATATATATATATATATATATATATATATATATATATATATATATATATATATATATATATATACCTGCCTTACCTCTGTAGGGTAAGGCAGGTCCTAGTCAATAACGGCTTCTCCAATGGTTTCGTCGAAGACATCATAAGAAGGAAAGTGAAAAGCCATGCAACCTCTGAAGAGACAACTAACACAACACCTATACCCCCTATTAGACTATTTTACAGGAACTTCTTTTCCACAGCTCATAAAATGGAGGAAAGGGTCCTGAAAGATATTGTTAATAGAAACGTTATCCCTACAGACAAAAATCAGAGGATACAACTGACGATTTACTATAAAACCAGAAAAACGGCCAGCCTACTCATGAGAAACTCTCCAGACACAAAACAGAACGCTTTAAAAGAGACTAACGTCGTCTATGCCTTCAAATGCCCACTTGGGGACTGTAAGCTCCAAAAAACCCAGTATATAGGCAAGACAACAACATCTCTTTCTAGGTGTTTAACGATGCATAAGCAACAGGGCTCCATTAAGGAACATATAATCTCTTCCCACAACCAAACCATCGCCAGAGAAATCTTAGTAAACAACACAGAAATCATCGATAGATACAGCGATAGCAGGCGGCTTGACGTTTGCGAGGCACTACACATCAAGAAGTCAACACCAGCAATCAACAGCCAATTATTGCACAACTATATTCTACCCACCTGAAGACTCCGCTCCAATATAGAAGCATCAAGAAATATGGACCAATAGGCTTTCTACAAACACTTCTATTCAATACCCATTGTTTGTGTTCTGTCTTGTGTTGATACTTTTAATACCCTATTAATATCCCCTCTTGTTCTGTCTTGTGTTAATGCCACATCACCCCTCCCACCTCACTCAATTGTAGATATAAAATCTGAGATACGTAAGTTCTATTCAGTTGTGTATTTGTGAACTAAAGTCTTTGAAAATGTAATAAGTTTTACGAAACGCGCCCGTGTCGCGTCAGACTAGAAATAAAAATAAATTTTGGAGAATTAATTTTTGATTTACCTCCAACAGTGAAGCGTAATGTACGAAAGATTGAGAAAATTCGTGTTAGAATTATTAATCTTACTTTTTCGGTCATATTTAATAATATATGTCTACAGGAAAGACTGCTACCAAAATATACTAATATATATATATATATATATATATATATATATATATATATATATATATATATATATATATATATATATATATATATATATATATATATATATGTATATATATATATATATATATATATATATATATATATATATATATATATATATATATATATATATATATATATATATATATGAAAGTCAGCAAAGTCTTTAAATGGTCCCATATGATAGACTACATCAAAGGCTGGAAGCACACAGCATTTGAGAATAATTATTGAGTGTGATAAGGGATGCTTGAGAGATACGATACCCGGGGTGAGCACACAAGGTCCCCAGCGCTGCTCTGGGTTCCTCCGCTGCCATTCATAATTTGCATCGCCATCCTGGACGCTACAGAACAATGTCAGAGACTTAGCTGACTACACAAAAGTTCGGCCCATGGTGGATACGAAGGATGGCTCGGGTGAGTTTCGAGAGACCTAAGTTCCAGTGCTGGCCGGGAAGAATGCAGATTAATACTGAGAAAAAAACAATTAATTAACCATGGTAAATGCAGCGATGTTATACACAATTACAACAATACAGTCACAGATAGATCAAATTGTAAGGGAGAGAGATAAAGAAGAGAGTTTGGCCAGGACAGCATTGCATCAATGAACGAAATGAAGCAATTATTGCATTGGGATTTGCAATATGAAACGTCAGCATCATAAAAATTAATGTTATTAAGCAATTTGTGGCACTGGTGAGGCCCCACATGGCGAGTGGTGACCAGTTCTGGGCCCCGTACTACACAGTGGGCAGAGAGAAGGGAATTATCAGGGGAAAGCGCCAAGTTA
Organism: Procambarus clarkii; assembly: GCF_040958095.1. Classification (NCBI taxonomy): domain Eukaryota; kingdom Metazoa; phylum Arthropoda; class Malacostraca; order Decapoda; family Cambaridae; genus Procambarus; species Procambarus clarkii. The sequence goes on along the minus strand of NC_091223.1, from coordinate 25,186,099 downwards.
TTGCGACCATAGCACTTGGAAGGATACCGATTAATTTGGGAATGGAAGGGGAAGGGATGGTGCCCAACCACTTGGACAGTCGGGGATTGAACGCCGACCTGCATGAAACGAGACCGTACCTCTACCGTCCAATCCATGCTATTGTGCGAGGTAGACAGTGGG
>NC_091223.1:25172060-25185437 GCF_040958095.1 Procambarus clarkii | reverse complement strand
TCATCAGACTGTACTTGTAAAGTGTAGCTTCGTCAGACTGTACTTGTAAAGTGTAGCTTCATCAGACTGTACTTGTAAAGTGTAGCTTCGTCAGACTGTACTTGTAAAGTGTAGCTTCATCAGACTGTACTTGTAAAGTGTAGCTTCGTCAGACTGTACTTGTAAAGTGTAGCTTCGTCAGACTGTACTTGTAAAGTGTAGCTTCGTCAGACTGTACTTGTAAAGTGTAGCTTCGTCAGACTGTACTTGTAAAGTGTAGCTTCGTCAGACTGTAAAGTGTAGCTAGTGATGCCCGAGGTGTTCTCACTGGGATGGTTCATCATAGTTCTGTGTTAAGCTTCCCTTGACCGAGACTAATCCTCTCCTCTCTCTCTTCTTCACTGCCTCTATACACTCTTTATTTACTCTGCTTTATTTATTACTCTGCTATTTAATTCTTATATTCATCTTATTTCCGTCTAATTACTTCTTCCCTTTACTGGAAGTTCTCATAAATATTTCTAGTGCTTATCACACCAATCCGTCTATTGCGACTGTCAGCTTCTGAAATTGTGATAAAAGCCCACTCAATCATATCAAGCTGGGTCCCCCTGGGTGGTGGTGGTGGTGGTGGTATTGGTGGTGGTGGTGGGAGAGTGACCTGGGTGGTGGTGGTGGGAGAGTGTCCTGGGTGGTGGTGGTGGGAGAGTGACCTGGGTGGTGGTGGGAGAGTGTCCTGGGTGGTGGTGGTGGTGGTGGTGGTGGTGGTGGTCTGGGTGGTAGTGGTGGTGGTGGTGGTGTAGTGGTGGTGGTGGTGGTGGTGGTGATGGTGGTCTGGGTGGTAGTGGTGGTGGTGGTGGTAGTGGTGGAGGTGGTGGTGGTGGTGGTGGTGGTGGGAGTTTCCTGGGTGGTAGTGGTGGGAGAGTGACCTGGGTGGTGGTAGTGGTAGTGGGAGTGTCCTGGGTGGTGGTGGTGGTGGTGGTGGTGGAGGTGGTGGGAGTGTCCTGGGTGGTGGTGGTGGTGGTGGTGGTGGTGGGAGTGTCCTGGGTGGTGGTGGTGGTGGTGGAGGTGGTGGTGGTGGTGGTGGTGGTGCTGGGAGTGTCCTGGGTGGTGGTGGTGGTGGTGGAGGTGGTGGTGGTGGTGGTGGTGGTGGTGGTGATGGTGGTGGTGGTGGGAGTGTCCTGGGTGGTGGTGGTGGTGGTGGTGGTGGTGGTGGGAGTGTCCTGGGTGGAGGTGGTGGTGGTGGTGGTGGTGGTGGAGGTGGTGGTGGGAGTGTTCTGGGTGGTGGTGGTGGTGGTGGTGGAGGTGGTGGTGGTGGTGGGAGTGTTGTAACAAACTAGGCTGTTGTAAGAATTATCCAGAGTGGTTTATCGACAAAAGAGAATGGGAAGCTGAGCCCGCATGGTGACCTGACCCCCAGGGGAATTCGCGGTGGAAATAACCGACGCTTTGTTCATAGCTGCGTATAATGAACCATCCTATAGTATTCAGTAATTTAGAGAAAATTAGCCTTTATTCATTTTGCATTAAAATTGTATTGTATAATAGTACTGGATACAATATCAAGAGTATTCTAATTATTGAGTTTAAGTCACCATCAGTGACGTCACGAATCAGATCTAACTTGTAAGGCGGAGTGACCGGCGGTCATAGGTCATCAGGGGTTGACATGTCTACTATTTCTCAAAGTTCAATTAACCATTTTTGTGATCGGGAACAGCTCTGCCGTAGATGTTTGTGTAATTTAAGTTTAGTAAAATAATTCAACCAGTCTGGATCAATTAAGTACAACAGAGTTTAATTGTTATAACTTAAACCTTGCTAGTAACTTGGTAGAACTTTGACTAGGCGGAAGAATACAATGCTCTGTCTGGGGTAGACCAGACAAGGAAGAAATCAGTGTGATCTGCCGAGCAGCTGGGAGAGGTCAAACATCTTACCTCTCCCCGAGACCAGCCCAACATCTTTAGCTGGTAAAACATAGAGGTATAGTTGCTATGGTTATGTATAGAAATAGTCTCATTTGCCATTCAGGTCAAGTAGGGAGTGTTAAAGTGACAGGGAGTGAACATATTTAGATTTGTTTTAGTTTTCTTTTAATAAATTAAATTTGTTAATATTTTGCATTTCATTATTTCCATGTGTTTTATGTGTAAACTTGTCCTGGTCACGTGGTCCACACGAGGTAAAGTTGTATTGGGCGCCGATTCTAACATCGAATCGGAATTATCATTACCATGTAATTTATTCCACACTCAAGGTCATCGTATATAGTGGGGGATCAAGCCCCTAGGTTGATTAATTAGCGTGATCGATCCAGACCTCGATCATTGCTCTGTGTTGCTGGTCTGGTGGTGGCAGCGTAGCGGCGACTCTAGGGTTTTGCTCAGAGCCTAGGTCACGCCATACTGGGTGTAGAATCCTAAGTCGGTCAATCGTCTTAGGACCACGTGGCGTGGAGTTGGCTTTGGTAAAAGTTTTGGAGTCCCTTGGTAGAGAATAAAAAGTAAGAATACGGGTAGAGGGTAAAGAAAGAAGAGAAGTAGAGAGGGAGGAACCCTAAACCCGTGTTACAATGGTGGCAGCGGTGGGATTTTTTTCCGTAGGATGCCGTTTGGTTTGAAGACAGCGCCTTCGTCGTTTCAGAGGGCCATCAACTTTATCCTTAGTCCGGTCCTGGGTAGGCATTCTTTAGCGTACCTGGATGATGTTGTGATATATTCCAGGACGTTTGAGGAACACCTACAGGACTTGACTGAGACTTTGAAGTTGTTAGATCAGGCAGGTTTCAGGCTGAATGTTCAGAAGTGCACCTTGGCGGCTCAGAAATTCAAATTTCTGGGGTTCCAGGTGTGCCCAGACGGTGTCCGACCTGACCCAGATTCGTGCCGCGCCATTGCTGACATGCCTACTCCAAGGACAGCAAAGGACGTGCGTAGGTTTCTGGGGGCGGCCGGATATTTTCGTCGTCATATTAAAGGTTTCGCTGGCATTTCAGCACCCCTGACTGATCTGACAAAGAAAAATGCGAAGTTTGTGTGGAAATCTGAGCATGACGAGGCCTATCGCAAACTGAAAGACCAACTAATCACGACACCGGTATTAGCTATTCCTGATTTTGAGAAAGAGTGGGAAGTGCACACTGACGCCAGCGGTATTGCTATTGGCGGGTGCTTAATTCAGCGAGACGCAGATAATTTACCCCATCCAGTAGCCTATTTCAGTAGGAAGGTCAAAGGACCTGAAGTTCGTTATTCAGCTACGGATCGGGAGGCACTGGCAGTAGTAGAATCAGTTAGGTATTTCGAGCCTTACCTATTTCAGCGGCATTTTGTAATCTACACAGACCATCGAGCATTAACACACATATTTAAAAAGCGAACGAAATGCCCACGAATGTCACGCTGGTCTCACGAACTTTCGGCCCACTCATTCCAGATCTTGTACAAGCCTGGTCCAGCACATGTTGTGCCAGATACGCTAAGTAGAAATATAGCGGCAGTTCAGATTAATGAAAATATTGAAACCATTCCATCAGATAAAATGAGAGAATACCAGATGAACGAGCCGAGATGGAAAGAGATTATTGAGTATTTAGAGGGAGGAAAATACCCGAAAAGAAAAAGAATTTACCTATTCATGATTTTGAGATGAAACAGGGCGTCCTGTATTATGTTAATAGCCAGAATGATAGGGCAGTATTTCAGCTAGTTATTCCGGATGCGTTGCGGTCATCAGCGTTAAAGCTTGCACATGCTTCAAAAATTGCAGGGCATCCGGGGATCTTTAAAACGCACTTAAAAGCAAAGTCTCTATTTTATTTTCCAGGATTACTTTCTGAGGTAATCAATTTCGTGAAGTCGTGCCCTCGTTGCCAGAGGAGGAAAGGTACCCTTAAGGTACAAGCCCCACTTCAGGAATTTCCTGAAATTCGTGAACCGTTAGATCGTGTGGGGGCCGATCTGATTGATTTACACCACAGTCATTCAGGTAACAGATATGTGTTGGTGCTAGTTGACCATCTGTCTAGATACACTACACTAGTTGCATTACCTCAGAAGGATTCTCGTACGGTTGCAGATGCGTTCTTGCGTAGGTTCGTTACTGTATTCGGACCTCCTAAAGTTTTAGTCTCTGACCGGGGTCAAGAATTCAATGGGAATATATTTAGAGAAGTTTGTAAGATTTTAGAGACAACTTCGGCTTTTACAACGGCCTACCACCCACAAGCAAACGGAATGACGGAACGGACTAATCGTTCAGTCAAGGATATGCTTGCAATCCTTGCTGAACATGATGCAAACACCTGGGATGAACACCTACCCTATGTTCAGTTCGCCTTGAATACTGCCATCCACCAATCAATTAACACCCAACCACTTCATTTGTTTACTGGTAATTCATGCAATTTCCCCTCAGGTCTGCTTAACAGACATAATGTTGCATACGGGGAGGACTATCCTTCAGAGGTCCTTGGAAAAATGAGAAATGCATGGAATATTGCAGCTGAAGCGTCCAAGAAGGCACGGACTCGGTATGCTCATTTTTATGACAAGAAAGTGCGCCCTCTTGAGTTGAAGGAAGGAAGCCTCGTATTGAGAGTGAATGAGGCTGCGCCCGCCAATCAGAGCAGGAAACTAGCTCCGAGGTGGCGAGGACCCTATAGAGTAATTAAAAGGGCGGGGCCGGTTAATCTTGTTATAAAAGGAGTGTTCGAGGACCAGGTGGAAAGGACAATTCATGTGAATAAATTGAAACATTATGATGCTAGAGAGGAATTAGAACTGCCTTCAGCGGGTCTAGTTCCTGACTCAGCAGTGCTGACTCATGGCTTCACTGACGAGTCAGAAGATGAGGATGACCCTCTGTCATCGCTCATCAGTAGTCAGGTGCAGTCTCGCCACCCTATGGTGACGAGATCTCGCGCTATACAGTAAAGTAACTTCCTTGGTTAGTATAATTTAGTATTCATTAGATTTTCCTGTAAAGGCAATGAGGTGTACTATGTCTATACTTAACTCAGGTAGCAACTTTTACCGTGCTCTGGGGTTCCACCTCCACCAAACCCAGAGTATATCTATGCTTCCGCTGTGTTGTGTCTGTCTGTTCCCAGGTCTGATTGGTACACCGACCCAGTTGTTCCAGCCACACGTGAACCCTTGTCTGTAAAGACCGAGGGGGGAGGCACGTTACACAAAGCCCTCCCCCCACCAGACCCAGTAACCCATACATCAGTTATTTTGGGGATGAGTGACTGTCCAAGAGTCACCCGGCCGACGCCTCACGTCACTAACGAGGTTGTCAGGGCCAGCGAGCTGTCCACATTATAGCAGTCACCGGAGGTGCCATACAACGCCGGGGTAGCTGTCTCGAGATCACCACTACCCACCTGCTGCGTCATCAAGACTGCAGCCATTCCAGCAGTGTTGGAGGAGAGGTCAAGAAATGGAAGCACGTAGCAGTACTCAAGAATTTCGCCGGAAGATTAATGATTACGTCATCTGAAGTAACAAGAAAGCAGAAGTAAGGCGGTCACAGGTGGAAGGCACGGTTTCCCTACAGAGTACCGGGACTCGCCAATAGAAGGTCGCAAAATTGTCTCCTTTGGCCTAAAGTCGGCGGTACGAGGGTATACACAGTTGGTGTTTACGGCCTAGTAACCTGGTGACATCAAGAAACGCCTGAAATGACGTGAGCAATGATGGAAGACGAGATTCACCTGTTCTGCAAACAAGCAACCCGCCTCTACGACCTTCTGACACCACTCCTGCTAAGAGACACCGTTGGTACATCCAGTCCTGTTCTGCTGTGGTCATCTGCGACGTCAAGTTTAACATCAAGACTGCTGTGTGAATTGGGATTGATATGAAGGCGTGTGGACTGTCGAGAGCAAGATTAATGGCCGAAGTAACAGTATTCTACAGCTGTCACTTGGCACTCCGCTCTACTACACTCTGTCGTCATTCAAGAGTACCGGATGGGAGTACAAGAGGACCAGGTATTGATGTCTACACACGGGGAGAAGCAAGATCGACACCGTCATCGTCAGCGACTACATTCAGCATCCAGCAGCATCGATTTTTTTTTTCTCGTTTACTCAATATGAACAATTGATACAAACAACAAAGTTGGCTCTGAACATCTGTGTAAAGAACATCTGGACACTTTTGTTTAAATGTTGAAAAACAGAGTTAGAATCACAATCCTTTTTAAATGTTGAAAAACAGATTTAAAATAATTCTGGTATAATATATGAAAATTTTACTCTATAAATTGGTCAGTAATCAAAATCGAAGCCCCTGTGTAATTGTCTCAGCCCAGAACAAACGGTTATGGAAAATTATGTTGTGCTATTTTTTGCAGAATGTTTGAACACAGGAGAGGCGGACCAATATAAACATTGACACTTCTAGTGAGTGAGAACACTTGGCTGTACAGTCAGCTGAAACCTGTGATATAGTATAGGAATTTTTTTTTATATTTTTAGATACATGTAATAAACATTAGGTGTGTTCCTTAACATGTCAAGGTTGACATTGATGGGGAGTGGTTAGTACACGGATGTGTACCTGATAGTTCCGTAGTACGCTCCCGGATGACTGAAAGTTCAGTCTGAAGTTATCACTTTAATGTTTGTTTGAGCACGGTGTGGCCGGCTCTAGAGGACACATGGACTTGGCTAGTGAAGAGCCAAGAGAGTTTAATAGCTAGTTTTTTGATGGTAGAGTAGGGACATGTTATTTAGCTATGTCAGTAAGGATAGGATGTATGTTTCATGATATTGGAGGATTGCTGTCAGTTGACAGCTGAGAAATTTATGAAATGTGAACATATTTATTATGATGTTGGACTATTAATTGTCAAATTTTATTAGTTAGGTTAGCTTTTGTTTGTGGCATGAGTTGAATTGTGGGTTTGGATACTAAACCTCGTGATTTTTAACAAATTAACAAGGTTTACTAAGTGCTTGTGCGGGGGGGGGGGGGGGGGGTTGTAACAAACTAGGCTGTTGTAAGAATTATCCAGAGTGGTTTATCGACAAAAGAGAATGGGAAGCTGAGCCCGCATGGTGACCTGACCCCCAGGGGAATTCGCGGTGGAAATAACCGACGCTTTGTTCATAGCTGCGTATAATGAACCATCCTATAGTATTCAGTAATTTAGAGAAAATTAGCCTTTATTCATTTTGCATTAAAATTGTATTGTATAATAGTACTGGATACAATATCAAGAGTATTCTAATTATTGAGTTTAAGTCACCATCAGTGACGTCACGAATCAGATCTCACTTGTAAGGCGGAGTGACCGGCGGTCATAGGTCATCAGGGGTTGACATTACTATTTCTCAAAGTTCAATTAACCATTTTTGTGATCGGGAACAGCTCTGCCGTAGATGTTTGTGTAATTTAAGTTTAGTAAAATAATTCAACCAGTCTGGATCAATTAAGTACAACAGAGTTTAATTGTTATAACTTAAACCTTGCTAGTAACTTGGTAGAACTTTGACTAGGCGGAAGGATACAATGCTCTGTCTGGGGTAGACCAGACAAGGAAGAAATCAGTGTGATCTGCCGAGCAGCTGGGAGAGGTCAAACATCTTACCTCTCCCCGAGACCAGCCCAACATCTTTAGCTGGTAAAACATAGAGGTATAGTTGCTATGGTTATGTATAGAAATAGTCTCATTTGCCATTCAGGTCAAGTAGGGAGTGTTAAAGTGACAGGGAGTGAACATATTTAGATTTTGTTTTAGTTTTCTTTTAATAAATTAAATTTGTTAATATTTTGCATTTCATTATTTCCATGTGTTTTATGTGTAAACTTGTCCTGGTCACGTGGTCCACACGAGGTAAAGTTGTATTGGGCGCCGATTCTAACATCGAATCGGAATTATCATTACCGTGTAATTTATTCCACACTCAAGGTCATCGTATATAGTGGGGATCAAGCCCCTAGGTTGATTAATTAGCGTGATCGATCCAGACCTCGATCATTGCTCTGTGTTGCTGGTCTGGTGGTGGCAGCGTAGAGGCGACTCTAGGGTTTTGCTCAGAGCCTAGGTCATGCCATACTGGGTGTAGAATCCTAAGTCGGTCAATCGTCTTAGGACCACGTGGCGTGGAGTTGGCTTTGGTAAAAGTTTTGGAGTCCCTTGGTAGAGAATAAAAAGTAAGAATACGGGTAGAGGGTAAAGAAAGAAGAGAAGTAGAGAGGGAGGAACCCTAAACCCGTGTTACAATGGTGGCAGCGGTGGGATTTTTTTCCGTAGGATGCCGTTTGGTTTGAAGACAGCGCCTTCGTCGTTTCAGAGGGCCATCAACTTTATCCTTAGTCCGGTCCTGGGTAGGCATTCTTTAGCGTACCTGGATGATGTTGTGATATATTCCAGGACGTTTGAGGAACACCTACAGGACTTGACTGAGACTTTGAAGTTGTTAGATCAGGCAGGTTTCAGGCTGAATGTTCAGAAGTGCAGCTTGGCGGCTCAGAAATTCAAATTTCTGGGGTTCCAGGTGTGCCCAGACGGTGTCCGACCTGACCCAGATTCGTGCCGCGCCATTGCTGACATGCCTACTCCAAGGACAGCAAAGGACGTGCGTAGGTTTCTGGGGGCGGCCGGATATTTTCGTCGTCATATTAAAGGTTTCGCTGGCATTTCAGCACCCCTGACTGATCTGACAAAGAAAAATGCGAAGTTTGTGTGGAAATCTGAGCATGACGAGGCCTATCGCAAACTGAAAGACCAACTAATCACGACACCGGTATTAGCTATTCCTGATTTTGAGAAAGAGTGGGAAGTGCACACTGACGCCAGCGGTATTGCTATTGGCGGGTGCTTAATTCAGCGAGACGCAGATAATTTACCCCATCCAGTAGCCTATTTCAGTAGGAAGGTCAAAGGACCTGAAGTTCGTTATTCAGCTACGGATCGGGAGGCACTGGCAGTAGTAGAATCAGTTAGGTATTTCGAGCCTTACCTATTTCAGCGGCATTTTGTAATCTACACAGACCATCGAGCATTAACACACATATTTAAAAAGCGAACGAAATGCCCACGAATGTCACGCTGGTCTCACGAACTTTCGGCCCACTCATTCCAGATCTTGTACAAGCCTGGTCCAGCACATGTTGTGCCAGATACGCTAAGTAGAAATATAGCGGCAGTTCAGATTAATGAAAATATTGAAACCATTCCATCAGATAAAATGAGAGAATACCAGATGAACGAGCCGAGATGGAAAGAGATTATTGAGTATTTAGAGGGAGGAAAATACCCGAAAAAGAAAAAGAATTTACCTATTCATGATTTTGAGATGAAACAGGGCGTCCTGTATTATGTTAATAGCCAGAATGATAGGGCAGTATTTCAGTTAGTTATTCCGGACGCGTTGCGGTCATCAGCGTTAAAGCTTGCACATGCTTCAAAAATTGCAGGGCATCCGGGGATCTTTAAAACGCACTTAAAAGCAAAGTCTCTATTTTATTTTCCAGGATTACTTTCTGAGGTAATCAATTTCGTGAAGTCGTGCCCTCGTTGCCAGAGGAGGAAAGGTACCCTTAAGGTACAAGCCCCACTTCAGGAATTTCCTGAAATTCGTGAACCGTTAGATCGTGTGGGGGCCGATCTGATTGATTTACACCACAGTCATTCAGGTAACAGATATGTGTTGGTGCTAGTTGACCATCTGTCTAGATACACTACACTAGTTGCATTACCTCAGAAGGATTCTCGTACGGTTGCAGATGCGTTCTTGCGTAGGTTCGTTAGTGTATTCGGACCTCCTAAAGTTTTAGTCTCTGACCGGGGTCAAGAATTCAATGGGAATATATTTAGAGAAGTTTGTAAGATTTTAGAGACAACTTCGGCTTTTACAACGGCCTACCACCCACAAGCAAACGGAATGACGGAACGGACTAATCGTTCAGTCAAGGATATGCTTGCAATCCTTGCTGAACATGATGCAAACACCTGGGATGAACACCTACCCTATGTTCAGTTCGCCTTGAATACTGCCATCCACCAATCAATTAACACCCAACCACTTCATTTGTTTACTGGTAATTCATGCAATTTCCCCTCAGGTCTGCTTAACAGACATAATGTTGCATACGGGGAGGACTATCCTTCAGAGGTCCTTGGAAAAATGAGAAATGCATGGAATATTGCAGCTGAAGCGTCCAAGAAGGCACGGACTCGGTATGCTCATTTTTATGACAAGAAAGTGCGCCCTCTTGAGTTGAAGGAAGGAAGCCTCGTATTGAGAGTGAATGAGGCTGCGCCCGCCAATCAGAGCAGGAAACTAGCTCCGAGGTGGCGAGGACCCTATAGAGTAATTAAAAGGGCGGGGCCGGTTAATCTTGTTATAAAAGGAGTGTTCGAGGACCAGGTGGAAAGGACAATTCATGTGAATAAATTGAAACATTATCATGCTAGAGAGGATTTAGAACTGCCTTCAGCGGGTCTAGTTCCTGACTCAGCAGTGCTGACTCATGGCTTCACCGACGAGTCAGAAGATGAGGATGACCCTCTGTCATCGCTCATCAGTAGTCAGGTGCAGTCTCGCCACCCTATGGTGACGAGATCTCGCGCTATACAGTAAAGTAACTTCCCTAGTTAGTATAATTTAGTGTTCATTAGATTGTCCTGTAAAGGCAATGAGGTGTACTATGTCTATACTTAACTCAGGTAGCAACTTTTACCGTGCTCTGGGGTTCCACCTCCACCAAACCCAGAGTATATCTATGCTTCCGCTGTGTTGTGTCTGTCTGTTCCCAGTTCTGATTGGTACACCGACCCAGTTGTTCCAGCCACACGTGAACCCTTGTCTGTAAAGACCGAGGGGGGAGGCACGTTACACAAAGCCCTCCCCCCACCAGACCCAGTAACCCATACATCAGTTACTTTGGGGATGAGTGACTGTCCAAGAGTCACCCGGCCGACGCCTCACGTCACTAACGAGGTTGTCAGGGCCAGCGAGCTGTCCACATTATAGCAGTCACCGGAGGTGCCATACAACGCCGGGGTAGCTGCCTCGAGATCACCACTACCCACCTGCTGCGTCATCAAGACTGCAGCCATTCCAGCAGTGTTGGAGGAGAGGTCAAGAAATGGAAGCACGTAGCAGTACTCAAGAATTTCGCCGGAAGATTAATGATTACGTCATCTGAAGTAACAAGAAAGCAGAAGTAAGGCGGTCACAGGTGGAAGGCACGGTTTCCCTACAGAGTACCGGGACTCGCCAATAGAAGGTCGCAAAATTGTCTCCTTTGGCCTAAAGTCGGCGGTACGAGGGTATACACAGTTGGTGTTTACGGCCTAGTAACCTGGTGACATCAAGAAACGCCTGAGATGACGTGAGCAATGATGGAAGACGAGATTCACCTGTTCTGCAAACAAGCAACCCGCCTCTACGACCTTCTGACACCACTCCTGCTAAGAGACACCGTTGGTACATCCAGTCCTGTTCTGCTGTGGTCATCTGCGACGTCAAGTTTAACATCAAGACTGCTGTGTGAATTGGGATTGATATGAAGGCGTGTGGACTGTCGAGAGCAAGATTAATGGCCGAAGTAACAGTATTCTACAGCTGTCACTTGGCACTCCGCTCTACTACACTCTGTCGTCATTCAAGAGTACCGGATGGGAGTACAAGAGGACCAGGTATTGATGTCTACACACGGGGAGAAGCAAGATCGACACCGTCATCGTCAGCGACTACATTCAGCATCCAGCAGCATCGATTTTTTTTTTCTCGTTTACTCAATATGAACAATTGATACAAACAACAAAGTTGGCTCTGAACATCTGTGTAAAGAACATCTGGACACTTTTGTTTAAATGTTGAAAAACAGAGTTAGAATCACAATCCTTTTTAAATGTTGAAAAACAGATTTAAAATAATTCTGGTATAATATATGAAAATTTTACTCTATAAATTGGTCAGTAATCAAAATCGAAGCCCCTGTGTAATTGTCTCAGCCCAGAACAAACGGTTATGGAAAATTATGTTGTGCTATTTTTTGCAGAATGTTTGAACACAGGAGAGGCGGACCAATATAAACATTGACACTTCTAGTGAGTGAGAACACTTGGCTGTACAGTCAGCTGAAACCTGTGATATAGTATAGGAATTTTTTTTTATATTTTTAGATACATGTAATAAACATTAGGTGTGTTCCTTAACATGTCAAGGTTGACATTGATGGGGAGTGGTTAGTACACGGATGTGTACCTGATAGTTCCGTAGTACGCTCCCGGATGACTGAAAGTTCAGTCTGAAGTTATCACTTTAATGTTTGTTTGAGCACGGTGTGGCCGGCTCTAGAGGACACATGGACTTGGCTAGTGAAGAGCCAAGAGAGTTTAATAGCTAGTTTTTTGATGGTAGAGTAGGGACATGTTATTTAGCTATGTCAGTAAGGATAGGATGTATGTTTCCTGATATTGGAGGATTGCTGTCAGTTGACAGCTGAGAAATTTATGAAATGTGAACATATTTATTATGATGTTGGACTATTAATTGTCAAATTTTATTAGTTAGGTTAGCTTTTGTTTGTGGCATGAGTTGAATTGTGGGTTTGGATACTAAACCTCGTGATTTTTAACAAATTAACAAGGTTTACTAAGTGCTTGTGCGGGGGGGGGGGGGGGGGTTGTAACAAACTAGGCTGTTGTAAGAATTATCCAGAGTGGTTTATCGACAAAAGAGAATGGGAAGCTGAGCCTGCATGGTGACCTGACCCCCAGGGGAATTCGCGGTGGAAATAACCGACGCTTTGTTCATAGCTGCGTATAATGAACCATCCTATAGTATTCAGTAATTTAGAGAAAATTAGCCTTTATTCATTTTGCATTAAAATTGTATTGTATAATAGTACTGGATACAATATCAAGAGTATTCTAATTATTGAGTTTAAGTCACCATCAGTGACGTCACGAATCAGATCTAACTTGTAAGGCGGAGTGACCGGGGGTCATAGGTCATCAGGGGTTGACATGTCTACTATTTCTCAAAGTTCAATTAACCATTTTTGTGATCGGGAACAGCTCTGCCGTAGATGTTTGTGTAATTTAAGTTTAGTAAAATAATTCAACCAGTCTGGATCAATTAAGAACAACAGAGTTTAATTGTTATAACTTAAACCTTGCTAGTAACTTGGTAGAACTTTGACTAGGCGGAAGGATACAATGCTCTGTCTGGGGTAGACCAGACAAGGAAGAAATCAGTGTGATCTGCCGAGCAGCTGGGAGAGGTCAAACATCTTACCTCTCCCCGAGACCAGCCCAACATCTTTAGCTGGTAAAACATAGAGGTATAGTTGCTATGGTTATGTATAGAAATAGTCTCATTTGCCATTCAGGTCAAGTAGGGAGTGTTAAAGTGACAGGGAGTGAACA